>NC_044002.1:9712399-9744899 GCF_902150065.1 Myripristis murdjan
TATTCACTCCTCTTCCCACCCCTTTGGCAGCCACACAACACTCTCCCCCTCACTGACTCCCCTTCTTAAACCATAGAAACATCTTCAGAGCCCTCGACAGCTCCCACCTCTTTAAGCTTGCTCATTCCAAATCTTCTTCCAACTCAAGCCTGTCTTGTCAGCACTTGAAAACGAGGGGCCTGGGTTTGCAGCATCTCCACACAGCATCAAAGTTTTAAGAAGGGGGGGATTTTGCGCTTCTGCAGGGGGTGGCGAGGGTATCAGAGAAGTGCAGCCCATCCCGCCCTGCTCTCCTTGTCTCTCTGCCGTGCCCAGTGGATGTTTATCCAGCCCCTGAGCCTGAAGCTCCCAGCGGACGGGGGCCCTCCACCAATCACACCCAGCTTGAATACCAACATGTAAACAGACAGCAGCTGCCAAGCTGCTTCGGCTAAACCAAACGATGGGAGAGAGAGGAAATGCATGTGTGTTTCTGTAGTGGTTTGGGGATATGTATGCAGAATGGAGAGGGAGAGGGAGAGGAAGAGCTGTGTGTGTGTGTGTGTGTGTGTGTGTGTGTGTGTGTGTGTGTGTGTGTGTGTGTGTGTTTATCAGCATCCCATCAACTTTGTGTCAGTTCTCTCCATCCTACTCTGCAGCTAACAAATGATAGCTGCAGTAGTTTTAATTGAAATTGCTCGTAACTGCCTCAGAGATATTTGGCTCTTGATTTGATTCCTGTTGTGGTGTTTTATTTTATGTACATGGCAGCATTACAGCCAACTCAAATGGATTTGTGGACTGCACCAACCACATGCTGCACAAGTTGTTCTTGTGGAATGCAAATACGTCAAGAAATAAAAAAGAAGAAAACTTGGCAAAATGTGTTGTCTTAATACTTTGTTTGATCCCCGCAGGGTGCCGGAGTTCAGACACTTTGATTGACAGCTGCGTCTGTCGTGCAGTTTACTTGCATTCCCCTCTCCGTTTGATGTTTTGAACGTGCTACCTCTATGTTATCTGACACGTCTTCCCCAACATTGTTTGGGGTCAGTGATGCAGGGTTGCTGTTTTTCTAATCTGTGTTCAGTACACAGGGAGATCTGTATTTGCATGTGAATTGCTTCTCTGCTGCCTCTGATGTGGGACACGATAGCATGCCGTATGAGTGCCTGATGGGTGGAAAGCAATTCTTTTTTTTTCTTTCATGTCCGTCTCCTTTGAGGCAAAAAAAAAAAAAAAAAAAAACAATAGGTAGAACAGAGGCTCTCCTGCTGCATCGTTGCAGTAGAATTTGAGTCAGTAGGGAGCAAAAGACTGTGTGTATTTAAGAAGGTTGTTTGGTTGGCTATGGGATGTTAAGCTGGCAGAGGAGTGGGGATAGACCTCCTGGAGGTCCCATTGGATGTGGCAACCCCAGCCTCCTCCCTTCTCTCTGCTCACTCCATCACTACTCCTACCTCAGCCCCCCACCCAGCCTCTGTCATCTCTCCCCATCACCCCTGCTGATATCACTGTTTTGCTCTCCACTTGTTTCACCTTTCTTGCCTCTTCTCCTCACCTCCCTCCACTTTATCTGTCTCTGTCTCCCTTGCTCCTCCCTCAGTCTCGGAGCCAGCTGTGTAACTCTCCTAATGACGCTGAGAAAGCATGCTGTCAGCACATCCTCCAAGTCGCCAGGGCATGGTTACATAAGCTGGTTAACAGAGCAGGCCTACTGCCATGTCATTGCCTCATCATTATTAGGAGAGAGAGAGAGAGAGAGAGAGAGAGAGAGAGAGAGAGAGAGAGAGAGGGAGACAGAGAGAGAGAGAGAGAGAGAATGAAAAAGAGAGAGAGAAAGAGAGAGAGAGAGAGAGTGGGTATGGAAAGGAGGGGGAAAAGTGAAAGTGGTATGAGGAAGGAGAGTCCTTAGGTCCAAAGAATGCACACACACACACACACACGCACACGCACACGCACACACACATGCACGCACAGACACACACACGCACACACACACACACACACACACTTGCACACACTCATTAACTCACTCTGTATCGTTCTCAGTCTACCACACACACACATTGCCCTCTGTCCCTCGCGCATAGTCTTCTTTTGTCTCTTCTTTCTTCCGCTTTGTCCTCTTATTCTCTATCATACTCTCACACACAAACATGTAAGAGAACACACATACACACACACCATTGAGAGGGTTTCAGTCAGGGGTCTCTTTATGACTCTCTTAGGGCAATCAGGAGGGTCGCTCCTCTCATACAATCAAGGGCACTAATTAGACCCATCAGGTAATTAAGCACAATTAGGGGATTAACGCCTATGTTGGAATAAAAATGAAAGACCTCCCACCATTTTTACCCGAAGGCATACAAGAATACACACGCACACACACGCCCTCATCTCCCAGTACCATCAAGGCTCAGTTGCAATGTATCTTTTAAGACCTTTCTTTTTGCTTTGGCATCACTCCTTAGAAGTGCAGATTCTTCCTAACAATCTAAATCCCCCCCAGTTGTATTCTTTCCCCATCCAGGCTCTAATCTCTAACTCAGCTGCAGAAAGCAAGGTCATATGGGACACCCTCAAAAGAAAATTGGAGCGTACAAAGGAAAGAATACGAGGATAGAGAGGCAGGACGGCTGTCTAGCCTAGCAGAACACAGTCCTCTGCCCAGCTAACAAAGAGAAATCACCTGCTTACGTGCAACAAATTAGAGCACCACCCTAAAACAAATGAAACCTCACAAGTAAGCAAACCCACCGACCAATGTCGCGCACACATGGCAATGCATTGCCCATATGCATACTGTGCATAGCATATTTAATGATATGCCCATTATATGCGGGTTTCCTCTGCTCCAACTGTGCTTTATAGATAACAAAGAGCACTTGAGGGCTGTTGAGAATTATGGTATGTTTAGCAGAGCTCGCAGTGTGAAGTAATGTGTGTGGAATTCTGAATGTAGCCATCTATACTGGCCTGCAAGCTAAATGATGTCCTGTTTTTGGCCCTTTAACTCAGCTGGAGTAATGTTATTGTTTGCAGTGTGTAGTTGGATTTCTCTTTTTTTTTGCTCCGTTGTCTGTGTATGTGTGTGTGTGTGTGTGTGTGAGAGAGAGAGAGAGAGAGAGAGAAAGAGAGAGTTTTGTGCATGTTTCCCCATAAATTGCAAATGTGAAAGCTTTACCCATGCCCTGGAGCTTAACATGTAAACTTCACTTTGATGTTGAACACACAGTGCGTTGATTTGATTGTGTGACGTGAAACAAGACAAAGTTATGTATTTGCTTGTGTATATTTGGTACGAGTACATTTACATGTGTGTGTATACTGTATTGTTTGGGGGGGGGTTTGGGTGATGGAGTGGGGATGTTGAGAGATAAATAGGGAGAGAGAGCCTGAATGCACATGTACTAGGCTCTGTACTTTTTGCCTGCAATATTATGTAATAAGAAATAACTGGCACAGCGGGATAAGCAAAAAACTAAGAGGACGAAGGAAAAGCATAATAGAAAAAAAAACCTGAAAGAGGAAGACCTAAATATTCAGAGATGTATTGCATTAATGGAATATGCTTCACTACAATATAGTGCACAGCCATTTAGGGATCTGCCTTTGTCATTAGGCAAATTAAATCTTCTTAATGTTCCCTCTGTTTAGTAATGGAAGCTCCTCTGTCATCCCCCTCCTTCTCCCCTCTCTTTTCCCTCCTCTCTCTTTCTTGCTCCCTCTCGTGTCTGCCTTTGGCGTCCCCATGGTGCTCAGTGCTCTGCAGTCAGCTTTTGCTGTCTAGCATACGCCACTAAAGCTCTAAGTACTTCTTACCCAGACTATGCTTAGCTATGGTGCTGTCGCTGCATTGCTGCAAAGCTTCTCCTAGCAAAGAACTTCCTCTCACAACACTGCAGACATTTACTTTTTACCTGTAACACAGAGAGTTGAAGACAGATGAGTGAACCGTGTGATCTGGGCGCAGTCAGTGTAAAGTGAGTCTTTTGGCTGATCTGGACAGTCTTTTTTAATGCTGCGTAAGTTAAACATTAACCTGAGTTTGCGTGTTGATTCTTTATTATCTCTCCCATGTAAGGATTAGAGATACTGTAGCTCCACACAGGCTCACACTGCTGCACTGTTCAGTTTTCAGCACTAAGGACAGCTCTTGCCCCAGCCAGCATATCTTGTATCAGGACCATGGACAGCGCTACAAACCTTATTTGTCCTCTGGCCAAGCAGAAAAGTAATTTTCACCATAAAAGTTGATTATAAATCCTCACTGGAAACGTTCTACCTACTACTAGCCTCGAACTTAATCACTAGCAAGGTTAACATTAATTTTAATGGAAATGTAATCATTGATTTCAAGTTTGATATTGCAAGTTTTTAATTTGTTTCTAGGCTCTAAAGTGAAACATACCTATTCTCAAATGTCTCTCTGTACATAATTAATTTTGTCATTGCCAGTGGTAGTGTTATTGGTCTCCAGTGGACTCACATGGCTCAACTCAGCAGTGTGGCTGCATTTCAATTATGCAGAGCGGTAGGAATAAAAAAACATTATGGCAGGGCACACAGTCATTCCCTGCTCATAGATTACCATATAAACCATGTATTTTTATATAATTGCTGGACTTTATCTATGAATCTGTTTTGTAGTTTTTAAATATATCATCATTAGCTATGTTAGTCATGGGGGCAGAGGAGGGGGGTAATTTAATGTTGTTGAAAGGTTTTAATGTATTGTTAAATGTTTTAATGTACTGTTAATATATTAATAATAATATAGTAATAATAATATATTTGCACTTTGATTCTTTCACAAAATTTGGGGGATGGTGGTGCTGAGATTCTGTGTACTGATTTCTTGTCCTATATGTGATGTCTGGTTTGGCAGTACAAGTGCCTGTTTGTCATGCCAATAAAGCACGTTTTGAATTTTAATTTAATTTGAGAGAGAGATTGGGTAAGGAAGTATGTGAGAGTGACAGAGCTACTGTATGAGAGAGAAGATGTGAAAATTGGAAGGTGAAGACAGAGGAAATCACAAAATGATGGAGATAAGGGAGTGAAAAGGAAAGGATGGGGAGAAGGTCGGGCAGAAGATGCAGAGGGTTTCTATAAAACACCTTTCAAACTCTAGCATGCTGTGTGCAGTTGCATCTCATTACCTGAGAGGGGCAGCAAAGATGCAGCTTTCCTGTGGCTACTTTCCATGCCCCTATATACACGCACCAACCAAGGCAAATCATCAAACACACACGCAGAGTCGCCCCCCGCCACACCACCTCTCTGACAGGCCTGGCAGAGTAACTGCACCAGAGACTAAAAGGCAGAGGAGATGGAGAGGCTCAGCTTCTAAACTCAGTTTGAAGCTGACACACCGCCTTTTTCAAGCCAAGCAGCGCGGTGAGCAGACCAGCAGAACTTCTGAGAGACGGCCTCTTTCAGCCACCTCCATGTCCTGTCATCTCCATCTTTAATAGGAGTTGTTGAACTACAGTAGCAGGTGATCTGCACTGACAGCATGAAGGCACTGCTTGTAGCAAAGGCTAATTGGTGTGGATTGACTTCAGAAAGAGTGTGGCCAGTGAATGGTTGAGTAGTTGGAGGAGTCGGCAGGGCCAGAGAGCAGAGTAGGGCACTGATCATACATTGTGGACGATCTCCCCCGTTGGCATTTTTAATAATTATTGAGGGCATCCTGATGGTTTAGTGTCGGAAGGTGCATATCATACTTTTAACATTGTGGGTTTAAAAATTGTTAAAGCCTGTCGTCGCATGTCATCCCCCCACTGACACCATCCCCCAGTATACACACATACAACATAAGAAGTCATCAGAAACATGTTGTAGTCTTTGCTTTACATGCGGTCACCACTGAGCTGGTAGCACAAAAGAACATACCACCACTGCTTGGGAAAATGTAAATTTAAAATTATGGCACAATTTAGCCAGATTTCCCTCTAAAACACAGTATATTGTTTATATTTATAAAGTTTTTTTTAATCATGATTAATAACTCCTATAGATTAAGACAAGCAAATATATGCCAAGTTATTTGTTTTGCTGCATAGAATTACAGATGACATAATGTACATTGTATTCTTACTAAAGAACAGATATGCACGCACGCACACACACACACACACACACACACACACACAAACATGCAAATACACAATGAGGTATATAGATATGTATAGTAGTATTATACTTGACATTTGGCTGAAAGGTCTCCTGACTTTGACAAATGGCGCTGCCAGAGAGGGATGATGCCCCAGAGGCAGTGTTCACTTTGTCTCATCTGGACATGTATACACACACACACACACACACACACACACACACACACACACACACAGTCAGAGGCGGCTCTATGTTGGCTGGGCATGGTAGAGTGAGGTCTTCCCCCTCTCTCAGCCCTGTAGAGCTGTGTGTAGCTCATCCAGCCGAGAGTGTGTCCATCACTGCAGGGCACACTGCTAGAGGAGCTCTGTTTGTGAATCACAAGCTGCAGGGGATGGATTTTTTGAAGCCATACTGTATACAGATGCATGGCTGTCTAAATATAAATGTTTGTGTGTGTGTGCCTGTGTGTGTAAACTTATGCATGTGTGGATGCATATATTTAAGTGTATTTTTGTGTTTGTGTATGTGAGTATGACTCCCTACCTGCCTCCCTTCCTGTTCGTCATCACGCTTCCCTCCTACCCTTAAAGTACTCTGTATATATTTTTGTGATGACAACATTACAGTGGTAGACCCTGTGCTGCACAGTATCAAAGGCTTGAATCACTTTCCATTTTTAGGCTTGAACATATCTGCAGAATATTATTTGTCTGCATCGAGGAAGTAGAGGGGAGGGTGAGAGAGTAGGAGTAGAAAAACAGAGAGAGAGATGTGCGGGGATGTTGTGAAACACGCGTGACCTACATAGAGAACTCAATTAGGTGAGTGCGCAGTGACGCAGTTTGATAAGGGACCATTTAGCGTGAAAGATAACAAAACGCTGCACATTATTGTTAAGCTGCCATTGCACAATGTGATTTAACCAGAGGAATAGGGCTTGTTATGATGCAGCTTCCATACCGCTGCTGTGTGTATGTGTGTTGGTGTGCTATAGTGCTTCACTTGATTAGAATGCATTGAATGTAATTCCCCATAACAGTAAGTCCTTGATAATATGAAATGTAATGACTCAGAAGCTCAACTTTGCACTGAACATAAACATAAAATTCACCACTCAGTTGATAAAGATAAATTTGAGAAAATGAAATATGCAAATGCATTACTTGATGGTGTTTTTTTTTCCAAGGCCACAGTGTGTGCTTCAGAAGTCTAGTACGAGTGTTTTAACAAAGTGCAACATTGACTTTGTCCCAGGGTTCAATTCTCCTCTGAGTCTCAATTTTCCTTTACCTTAAGGGCAATTAATCCATGGTGTAGTAAACTGCTGCCAAACAAATGAGCATATAGTGAGCTTACTTGGTTCGTGCTCACTTAATTAGTCCTCCTCTTGCCAAACAGCCTCTAGAAGGCCTCAAATTGCCTCTACTGGGCTACACTGGATGTCCCTCATTTGAGTCCCCCAACCCCTATGGGCCCACTCAGAATGAGCAGTCCCTACAAGGAACAAAGCCTCTGTCTGTCTGCCTGAGCCGTTTAGTCTGTTGTTAAAATCTGCCCCAGTCATTCATTGCCAAGCTTGTCAACATAACAAGCTTATAGTGTAAATGCCCAAGATTAAGCTAGATATTGGCAATGCCATTATCCTGCTGTGCCCTTACTTGTTAGCCTCATGCTAATCTGATATGTAGGATGATTGATGCCAACAGTTTGAACTGAGAGTGGCATGTCAATATTTGGTCCGGCTTGGTCAGCATTCGACACTGGACTGAAATTGATGTAATCCAGTGAAACAGCAGATTCTAGCTGCAGTAGATGCCGGTACTTAGCCTATGTTACTGTGTCTGGGCAGCAGCCAGTCTTGGACTCTGTTGTGTGTTTGCTGAATAGCCCAGTAGCAAGTGTGGTCAAGAGAGGAATTCTGCTTCAGTTGCACAGCTCTAATCTCAATGGATGCAACAGGTGCACTATGCACACAGTGAATGTTTTTTTTTTTCTGTGTGTGTGTGTTTTGTGTAGTGTTTTCCATCAAACATTTAGACAAACAATTGTTAATTCACTGTATAGTTGCTGCAGAAGGGTCACAGTCATTAGTCAAATCATTAGTCAAAGTAGAGGGGTCACAAAATCATTAGTCAAAGTATCAGGAGATTTTGCCTAGTTGTCTCCACAACAAATCAGTAATAGCAATACACTTTAAAAACTTGAGTTATATTCTTATCCCCTTTATTGCTTATCAGTTGGATTGCCACAGAACCTCTAATGGAAGTGCTCAGTGGAGTTCGGCAAAGCTATTGTTTCATTTCTTTGCTCAGAAAAAAAACAACTGATTTTCACTGCTAAGCTTTAAGTAGCACATTCCTCCCATTTTAATACATGCGTCTCTCAGTGATGCCTGTAGCCCATAGCAGTTCTATAAGAGGCTGGTGTATATAATAGGGCTGCTAGTTTGGAGGAGCTCTCCCCCAGCTGCCGTGCTAATTGAGGCGCAGAGACGAGCCCCAGCCAGATGGAGGGAAGATGCCGCAAATTGATTCCTCGCATTCGTCTTCATTAAGGCCTCAGCTCTGGGGCTTTGTGGAGAGAGAGAGAGAGAGAGAGAGAGTGAGATGAAGAGGGAAGGAGAAAGAGAAGGAGGGGAGAAGAGAGAGAAAGGAGGGCAGAAGTGATCCCCTCCCCCCAGGCCCCAAGGACTCTGATGAGGTAAATTCCTGGTCTCGAAAACAGAAGAGAGTGTGTTTATATTTGTCACAATTGAGGGAGGAGGGAGGAAAAGAATGTGCATGTACCCCCATCATGCTTTGTCCAAAAGGCTTTTACCCTTAGGCTCGGGACGACCCATAGTCTTGCCTCTGCCTTTCTTACCCCTTAGTGGCCCACAACTCCCAAACCCCTCCTCCTCTTAGCCTCCAGCAGAGCTCAGCCAGTTCTCTGCCACTCTCAATTACATGTTAGCAACTTCAACTAACTATGGCCCAGAAGGTAAAATTCTCCATTGGTAGTCAGTTAGGAGAAGCAGAATGCTGTTACCATCCGTGCATATGAAAAGTTGGGTACACACACACTGGCCATGCACCACATGCACCCTCATCGAGCACATTCACGCACCCCTCTCCTCCTATATCCATCTCATTCACATCCCCAATGATGCGGCATCTGCAATTACCAGACAACATAAAAAGAATGATCTGTCACTCTACAAAATTACATTCTCCATACTTAATGGGTCCCATGTTTATGTAACGATCCCCTCAAATCCTCACCATGGGAGCACTAACACTCTGTCTTCCTGCCATGCGCTGGGACTCAGCACATTTCTCACTGCATGTTACCAACACCCACCTAGCACCCAAGAAAACGCACCGTACGTCACGCTCAGACAAATAAATAATGAACATATCGGCTTTTTTTGGCATCATGAATATGTGTGCAATATGAATTCCTCTGCCCCCCACCACCACCTCCCCGCCCCTCAACGCACACACACACATCATATTGGTAAAAGAAGGATTTGTCATCGGTGATAAGCGTTTTGGAGCATGCTTTGCGGCGGTAACATGAAAGGGGATTTTGGAGCGGGCTGGCTGGCAGGCAGGCAGGGGTGCGGGCGCTATAGCTGGTTAGCTGAAGGTGGGAGGTTGGCAGGGTGGGAGGGTTGCCGTTTGATGTTTCATCCATTATTCGTGCCGCGTTACCTGGATTATGTGCAGACAGACATGGGGGGTAACTTAGGCCTGTCACCAAGCTGTCTGGAAAGGCTTTTTCATTTTACTGTCTGTCTAGGTCGTTCCAACGCTCTTTCTCTCTTACAAAAAGACACATACCGCACTGTTCTTTTTTTTTTTTTTTTTTTTTTTTTTTTTTTTTTTTGCTTTCACCCCTCTCACCCACCTTGTGATAGCCTATCATAAGCCAAAATCCCTGTTTCCCTCCTTGTCCATCCATCCATACTCTTCCTCCATCCCGCTCTCTTTTCCCGGCTCTGTTTTCCTCTGTTCTGCGCTGACATTAAGCAGCTTACCGTATGTCTCGTTCCAGGCTTACAGTGTGTTGGACTGAGAGTTTTGCTGTCACTCCGTATATACAGGTACTTTGTGAGTCAGAGCCTCTGTGACTGTTACTGCATGCTCCTCTCTGATTTCTCTGACTCAAGCCCAGTAACATGTTTGTGTCTTTTTGACATACTGTATTACACTATTAGTGCATTCCATGTGCCTGTTCACTGAGCATAGTCAAGTTCTAGCTGTTTCAAGTACTCACACCAGTAGTTAGCTGCTGTTTTATGCTTTAATAGCAAAGGTCTATACTTTGTGAAGTCTGGCTGTACCAAAGGATGGAAAAATCAAATCACAACCCAAAAGCCAAATGCCAGGTTTGCTCTGTAGATTTCCCAGTCCTGTAGTAATATTGGTCTTCTGTACTTAAAACATTTTACAGACTGTTCACCTGTGGGTAGATTGCTTCAAACAGAGAATTCATGTGGAAGGCAGGTGTCAAGAACTGATTGATGGAAATACTTCGAGCACATCTGAAGCTTGAGTTTTGATGTGGTGATTTGAGTTTCTCTCTGTTATTGGCAGTGGTACATTTATCATTTTAAATACATATTTTGCATCATTCATTTCTTTACTTATTTTTTTAATTGGACATTAGGTAAACAAGTCCCCTTATTTCCCATATTCTTGAATCAATGTGCAGGCTTATCCAAACGCAGTCATTGATCCTGAACCCGTGTGGCTTCATTTTGCCTGCTCGCATCTGATCTGACTTGAAAAAACAGAAATAAACCACACTGGAAGAGGACTGTGTTTGTGTGTGTGTATGTGTGTGTGTCTACAGGCACCCATTATATTGCATTTGCCTAATCAAGGCTGTTTCTTAATGCAATTATGTATGTTTGTTTCGCAAAAGATTGCATGGATCATTTAGAAAATTGGAAATAATCACAGCTATCAGAGAAGCTATAATACTCAATCTTACAAAAGGAACGATAATTGTTTAAAAAGGATGTCTTACTTCTACTCATTATGCATTCTTGCCAATGCTTGCCTGGGGTGATAATCTTTGGTAATGTATCTTTGGTTTTAATAGATTCACCGGTCATCATTATCATCTCAGTATACACAGGACCCATCCTAATAATAAATGAAAAGATAATAGATGTATGCGTTGCCATTAAATGTTTCATAACAATGTACGTCTTCTTGCATTTAGGCATAGTAGCACTTAACATAAAAATAGATTATCTCTCCCTCTCCCTTTGCCTGTCCTCTAATCTTTCTCTTTTCATTCAGTCCTTACCTCAGTTCTTCTTCTTCTTCCTTCCTCTGTTCCCCCAACTGTTCTGTGTGTGTATGCTAAAGCTGAGCCTCAGGCGTCGATGTATAGTTCCTGCCTGTACATTTTTAATTTCATCTGATCTGAGTCCCGGGGATTTGGCAGCCCTCTCAATACAAAGCCTCTATGCTGCCGCCTTTGGAGCTGACCTTAGTACAGCTTTCCATCCCCTGGGCACCTCTGGGCTGCTGTATGAAAGCCTACTTACATGCCCACAAGGTTAGTTGGGTCACCTTACCATATAGCTCAGTATGGAATTATTAACCACCTTCCCTCCTGATTATGTCAAGCTTGGCATTTCTCTCTGTCGCTCTATTCCCCATTTCCTCTCTCCTTCTCTCTCTCTCTTCCATTCTCTCAACCCTCCCTCGCTTGCCTCCTCTCATCTTGTGTTTGTATTCGTTCCTAGTTGCTGTATATCCACAGACATCTCTTTTTTCCAGCTATGAGAGCTCATCTGAGGCAGCTGTTGAGTGCCGTTTGAAGATTAGCATCTCTCTGTCCATCATTTCTACACCTCCATCTGATGCTCTTCTCTGGCGAGGGAAGGTCTTGAATCAGGCAGTGGTTTCCTGTTTCACAGAGTCCAGTCCTCCATTTTCCCAGCTCGTCTGTCTTCCCCCATGACCTTTTCCTGTTTTCCTTTCCCTCTCAGTTTGTTCCCCACCACTACAGTGTGACTCCACCTTTGGCTCTTTTACAGGGAGAGAAGAGGTATTTCAGGCAGCCCCCACCTTTTTTTCCTTTTCTTCCTTCTCCCTGAGTTTGGACCGAGGGAAGTGCGAAAGGTGAAGGCAGTGAATGCTGTCTGCATTCTTGGATGCCTTGTGTAGGTCCTTGCTTTACCTGCCTTTCAGAACGCAAACTACACACACGTGCATACATAGAATAAAAGATAGATGTTTATGGCTATACATGCCTTTGTAATTGTTGTAAAGGCTAACCCTGAGAGCTAGAGGAGTGTATTAAGAGGTTAAGAGAAGAAATGAAAAATTTCATGAAAGAAAGGGCTGCTTGGAAGAAAGGCTTACCTATCTGTAAAAATACTAAAAAAAAAATTCAGGGGCCACATTAAGCATTCCAAGTTCATTATTTATTTACCAAGGGCAATAAATATGGGGAATGCACAGAGAGAGAGTTATAGCCAAGAAGAAGGTACGTAAGCTGGCACCAACATACACACAGTAATGCACAGAGGATGCACACCAATACTACACACACAACGACACAGCCACTTCCATAAGTGGTTAAGCACACACTCAAAAACACATACTGAAAAGCTTGTTTACATACTGGTGGATAAAGAAGGAATTGAGACAGACATACACACCGAACACTCATACTTCCCTCTTTCACTCAAAAGCCCTCAAAAAACAAGCAAATACGAACCTTGAAAAGTGACATAATTAGTAGGGTAATCTATTTGCAATTACCAGTGCAGCCTCTGTTGGAGAAACAGCAGACAGATGTTTCATTAGAGTCAATGAGGAAATCTACAAACAGACGCTGAGGGTCAATAGTCTGGGGAGAAGTAGTTTATGATGATATAATGCACTCTATAGTGCATATGTCTCGTTTGTGTAAGAGAGCACAGCGTATCTGCAAAGGCGATATCTCACTGTTAATGTATGTAGACTTATGGAATTAGACCTCAATGTTAATTTTTGATGGTGTGATATGTGGCATACACATGTGGAGACTGTCAAAATCAGTAATGGGCTCACTGATCAAAAAAGGTAATCTATTACTCTGTACTAATTTCATTACTTATTCCTCGCCAACATTGGTGATTCGTGGTGTTGCTTGTTGTATCACACAAAATTAACAATTAGCATATTCTTCATGTCCTTAAAAATCAGGATACGTTGGCTGCCTCCTGTGAATGAGTTGTGAAACAGGATAACAAAATACCATGGATGCCAGATGTTTTTTTTTTTTTTTTTTTTTTTTTTTTTTTTTTGAATCATCTGTCTCTTAAAATTATGTTATTGGGAATACTTCTAAAGATTATATCTGGCTGGACTAGCACAAAGGTGGTGATTCATAGCCAATATTGACACAATCTAATTAAGTCTTCAGTTGAATTTAGAGGGAGTTTTGCAAGTAATATCTTACTTTTTCTTAGAAACTAATATTATTTCTGAAATTCACCTTATTCACCCTAGTGCCATGTTTGGATAACTGTTGTAATGAGGCAGGTTAGAAGAGGTGCTATAGCCTTCAAGAGTAGGATTAATCACAGTGACAGTGGGACATCATCTCAGTAGCTACAGTAAAACATTTCCCATAGCTCAGTTTTGTTTTCTTACTGTTATTTTGTTACTCTAGAATGAATGAAAGTCTATCAGCAGTGCAGCCATTTGTCTCCATTTATTTTGTATCATGAAAACGACAGCAGTTAAACACATTTATTGTCTTTTAATAAGGGCTTTGAAATTATGATTGCATGATCTCTATGTCATTTCATTCAATAATCCTCTTGAAATAGTATTTATATAGCAGAGTGTTAACATTGGAGTCTATGGCACTTGCGCATTTAATCCCCCTCATGACATCAGTTAACCAAACTGGGGACCAAGGTGACTAAGGGGAATTGGGACCTAATTACTGGGAAAAGCAGTAGTATTGCTGGTGTTGCAAAGTTACTTGTTACTACCCAGGAATGTCAAGCAAACATACATGGACACACACACACACAGACATTCACACACACACCAAATGCAATCAGCTGCTTCCACTCAGTAAACCCTGCTCCATCTCTCACACCTCACTCACTAAATAACACATACTGGAGAGTGCAAGGCAGCTATCTGAATTCCCCCACTAAGGAGGAAGTGCACTTCTTTGCAGCGAGGTGCTGACCTTATTAAAGAAAGATTTTAGGACTGAGTTGAAATGACTCCTCTTTATGGTTCCCAAAAATGCTGTAAAATGTTTGCTGTTCACTGTGCTCGCTAAGCACCTGCAAATGGCTGTCAGGGAGAGAGGAGATGTAGGGGCAGACGGAGTGAAGAATGAGTGGGAGAAAGTGGTAATGTTCCTCTGAGAAAAGACCAAGAGGGGAGAAAGAGGGATGGAGGAAAAGTAAGTTGGGAGACGACTTAGAGGCGAATTGGAGGGAAAGAGGCTGAATTAAGTAAAAAGAAAGGTTGATATTGAAGGAAAGTTTGAATAAAGCAAGTAAGATAAGGAAGCAATAAAGAGAAAAGGAGAGAATTGGAGATGTTTTATTTTCTGCCATTACACAAAGACAAAGGATAAACAAAGCCTCTTAATTGTTCCTCATTATCTCCTTTTCTTATCCTCCTCTCTTTTCTGTTTCCTCATTACTTATTCTCACATTTTGGCAGCTTTATTGCCTTCACCGTACTGAAATATATTTGTGCCCAAGTAAGAAATCTAGCGTACACTTATAGATTGTGTTCCTTTCTAGGTGTGATGTTTTATGAGACCATAAGCTAGTAGGTGTAAAGAAACAGGAGTTGAGGAAGACATTTGATTCAAAGACCTAGAAAGGGGCAATGAAAGAAGGAACAGAAGCCTAAAAACAACAGTGATGATGAGGAAGAAAGAATAATAGACTGATATGAGGGGAAAGGACCAAATCAGTGATTTTAAATGTTTGTTCGCTTACACTTTACATTGCAGCAAACAGTTTTGCAAATCGTTTGGAGGTATTAAAGATTTCACAACATATAAATCCATTGCTTTTCAAATTTGAACTTTTGGTTGAAGCAACCACCTTATAATGTTCTGCTTCTGCGGCTTACAAAGTCATCACCATTCATAAACCACAGAACTGATAATTCGCTGTTTAGAGCAAATGTTTCCTCGGGAACTATTTTCTGGCAGAGAGACCGTTTTACTTTGCCCAATTTCAAGTCATCCAAACACAACAGTGCTGCTGTTTGTAGGAAAATGAATGTGGACAACTTTATTACGTTTAGTGAAATGTTTAAGTTCATTTTCATGTTGTGGTGGAAATAAAAGTGGAAATAATCCCTGGATAAGAAATAATCATACCGGAGTTCTAAAATACAATGAATGAATGCATGAATGATTTTATTTATATGTTGTGCCGTACCAGTGGCCCATCCAACATGGCACTAATACAACAAAACATTTCAGCTTCAGCTTCCAGTATCAACAAATTCCTTTCTGCACATTTACAATAAACACATTTCAGTAGATATAATCCAGTGCTTTACACTACATGTCCTCTGACTCAAATCAAAGTAGTGCAAGTAAACTCTCACAGAAATAATAATAATAATTACAATAGGGCCCTCTTTCAGAGAGGTCAGGGCCCTAATAACAATAATGGTAATAGTAAATATCACATCCGGGCAGAGGCTCATCTATACAATGCCATCTTTCTTTTAGCCCATGCTTTTTCTATAAAGTCCACAAATAAAAACATTTTATGCTGAAACAACCAACATATCTGTATCCAGCACAGTTTATGTTACTTGAGCTTTTTTAAATGAACTTAATCTTAAATTCTGATGAAGCGGACAATACAAAACAAAATAAATTTCAGATTCAGATCACACAAGTCTGTTTTTTGTCACTAGTGCCCACCCAACTGTTTCCAGCCTGTTTGAATAATATAAAAAATGTAACAATTAATTAATTACAACTGCGTAAAAGATTAGACGAAATGTGGAGTATAGCTATTACGCTAAAATTGCAAAAACACTGTATGATCCTTTAATAATGTTTCATTTATTTAACCACATCAATAGAAATATTTTTCTCTCCGCATTTAATGTGTTTAGAATCGCATGGCTCTTTCATTCTTGTTTTTTCACCATCAGTGGCTGAGACTTACACTATTACCTGCATTAGCCAATACCCCCTTCAGTCCCACTTAATTTTGAGCTGAAAGAAAGAGATGAACTACGCTCCATCTTGACTGAGGTTTCCACCCTATCCTGTATGGAGTATCTGGAGCTCTAATGTCGTGGAGTTGAAAGCAGTTTGCCAGTTTACCACTGGCATATGTGGAAACCACGCGCGGCCGAGCACATCATCCAGCCTGCCCCTGGATTGAGATCCCAGTGGATCGGCGATTGTTACGGCACACATCACCAAGCTGTTGAGTCTGGCCGACAGCCGCTGACGGGAGCCTGGTGATGCCCTCCCACCGACCTTTCCTCACCGCCATCATTATTGTGCCCGTCCCCCATCAACAATTTTATGCAGCTTTGGGTGAAATTCTGTCATGCCGCCTACGCTTTTCAAAATGCCATCATTGTACCATGATTCAAAATTCTTTTTAGCACTGATTTTTTTTTTTTTTTTTTTTTTTTTATGCACAGACATTTTCAGTGTCTCTTTTCCTTTTATCTAAGGCCTCTTGTCTTCATTGCATTTCATATGCATGTCTGGCAAATTAACCAATCATCAACCTTAAGCCAAATGTTCGTGAATCTGAGATATATGAGTTATACTACGTTACTGTATTCTGTCAGTGTTTTTCTAACCAAAGAACTGCATGGATAAACACAAATTTCGGAAAGCGCTAGCCACTGGACAGAAGTGAGTTTCCAATCTTTGTAATTTATGTAAAAAGTTAATGTTTCAGTGTTAAGCCTGCTAGATCACACTCAGCTCCTCTACAAGTTTGCTTAGGACATATGGTACTCAAAAAAGTGAACCCAGAAGCTCAAGCACACTTCAGCAAACAAAGGCAGATGTTCTTTTCAGCCTGTCTTCATTCCTTCCTTCTCCCCTTTGCCTCATGCACCTTGCATCTTTCTTACACTTAACACAGACCAGAAGATATGGGTGGGCAGAAAGACACATGCGCATAGACTGTAGTACCATCTCATTTCAAAAGAAGTGGCTTCATTGTACAACATGTCTCTCTCTCTCTGCCATTTTAAGTTTGCCCTTCTCTCACACTCGGATTGGGGTCTTTGATGATGAGGTAATAGAGTTTTTACTGTTCCTCTCACCTTCTCTCCAGCCGTCCACTCTTCTATACACTTTATCTTTTTTGAATCATGTCAATTTCTCGCCACACTCTCCACTCTCTCTTGTACCCCATTCTGCTCAGAAGTTCACTCTTTAATTTTTTCATCTCTCTATCACTCTTTTTGTGTCTCATATTGGGAGGTGGAATGAAATTGAAGGTTCTCCTTCCTCTCTGTCCAATTCTCCCTCACTTTTTTCTCTTTCCAGACAGTGGGTAAGATCAAAGAGAATGACATTTTGGGGAAATACCACAGTGTCTGTGTATCCGATGGGTCTTAATGTTTTGACCTCTTGAAGACATGCCACCCCGTTAGTGGCAGGTGGCTCTTGTCCTACGGTGTATGTATGTGGGTATGTGGGTGTGCTTTCAAGTGAGTCTTGACCTGTGAATATAGAAAGTATAATATCAAGCTTTGTGCCTTCCTACCTCCATCAGACCCATAAACAATTGACAACCTGACTCATCCAGGTCTACACTACAGGCTCGGACTGGCCAAATATGGCCATAGATATGGTTAGATTGGACTTTTTATTTTTTCTTTTTGCTGTACTTTGTGTTGTATTATTGTATGTTGTATGCCCCCTCCATAGATGAAGGTTCCAAAAGAAGAATATATTCAAAAAAAAAACAAACAAACTCCAGGCTCAGAGAGTATAATATTGTTTGGGTTCAACTCTTTCTGTAGTCCATCAGCCCTAATAAGTAAATAATGGTCTTTTCAGACAGTCCAGCTTGTGATCTGGTCTTCCTCGAGTCAGTTTGATTTCCTTCCTGATGAATACCCAGCCTAATCACCAGGTGAGAGGCAGAGGCCAAAGTGCAACTGCAAGCTTTACACCCTAATGGCTGTCATTTGTCCCTGCCATATTGGGTGGCAATTGAATAACTTCATCGAGAGGATCAGTAGGAAAGGCCATTTTGGTTTATTTAAAAAGCAATCCATTATAGCTATGCCAGTCATAAATCACTTGACAAAAGGCAGAGATAGTAAATGGCAAATAATGTAAAAAGAATTATCAAAAAAAAAGAAAAAAAAAATCCTTCCAAAATGAAATAATGGCCACTCACCTCTTTAGTTGCTTTGAAAACATCCCTAGATGTTGTGTGTGTGTGTGTGTGTGTGTGTGTGACTGCGCTCAGCCATGTGTATCTGTTTAGGTGGTGATGGAGTGGGACAGCATTTTCAGACACTTTAATATTTTTTTCACTTTTCTATCCATCTTGGATAATGGCAATGACATACAGTGCATCCTCATTCTCTTGGCATGAAGGTCAGGGTCACTGCTAAGGAAATGAACACACACACACACACACACACACACACACACACACAGAGACACACTGTGGCCCTTTCACCTCAGCAGTCACATGCACAGCTGGATGGTGGTGGTCTTGAAAACGGCCTACAGGTGTGATAAATACGTGCAGATTAACATGGGCTCCTTGACTGGGGCGAAAGCCTCACATTTCATGTCAATGACATGCCAAGTGGAGCTGTCTGGAGTAAACTCTGTCAATCAATATTCCTGACAGCTTCTGTTCTGGCTGCCGTTGAATAACAGTCAGCTAATCCCACCTTTCTGCTTGACCTTCGCTGGATCTGGCACTCACACAGCTGGAGTGGAGGACTGTGTAGATATGCACACACACGTACATTAGTGCAGACACAAGGAATGCACTGACAAACACATAAGCACATAAATACCTATGCAAATACACACACACACACACACACACACACACACACAGTTACATAACCCCCCCCCCACCCACACACACACACACACACCACCACCACCACCACCACCTCCCACACATGCACACGTGTTCACACTCCCATACACACAAATGTATACTTGAATGCATCATAGCCACGTCGAGAATGATGGACCCACCGCCTCATGGGCTAATGAATTGATATCCTCCGTCAGCATCACTGAAGGACAGCCACAATGGACCTGCCGTAACAACATGGCGATGAACACACGCACACACACACACACACACCACCGCTAACCCCTGCTCTGTGGGTGGCATGCATGTAGAGATACTATGCATTTCCCTATAGAATTTCAGTTTTTATAAACCTATTGCCCCTGTCCTTTCTCTTATGATGGAAGTTTGTTCTCTCTTGGGGTGACAGCTGTGGAATCTATTTGTGGAGGGGAGCGACCTTGTCTGTAATACTGGGAAGGAAACTATAACTGCTATTACCTGTACACAGATGAAAAATACAGCAGCAATCTGCCACAATCCTGTTACATGGAATTTGAAATACTGAGTCGCGAGAAATAGAGAAAACCTAGAAAAATACAGGGATAAATATTGTCAGACGGCCAAATTTCATGTTTACCATCACTCACTTAAGGTGTGTGAAGTTACTTCTCCAATTTGGTAAGGATTCGTAGAAAGAGTACATTTAGATATAAAAACCAAGCATTTTATGTGTTTGACCAATCACAGCTCATGCAGGTATGTGTTATTATAATATACAAAAGTTATCCACATAAATCATTTCCAGTCTCTAAATGTATTTTCTTTATTCACTTGTTTATTTAACAACACACACTTGCACAGGGGTGTGGTGTTGTGAGGAGGGCGACCTTCCCTTCAGGTTAGTGCCTAGGTTCTGTTCCCCATGTTTGAAAGCCCTCACCCTGCTGAAATGTTCTTGTTCAAAACACTGAATCCCCTCCAGCTCTGGGGCTGCAGCTGGTCTGTAGCTGACCTTTGACTTGCTGGTGGAAGGGGGCATCAGAAAAGAGGATTTTACCACAGGGATCAATAAAATATTGCATTATGTTTGTTTGTAGACATGCCTTAAATTTTTTAGAACTTATTGCACATCACCATATGAGTTTAGAGTTTAGCAGTCATCCTCTAGCACTGTCTATCCTGCTATAATGAGCAGTGATGTCAGTGTCTTGTGTTTGTATCTACTCCTCATTTCACTCTGAAAGTCATACTTCTAATGCACACAGCATACCAAATAGAGCACACTGACTGATATAATGTTATTTTTTACTGTGCTAAGGGACCACTTTTTGAAGAAGTCATTTTACCTATGTGCAGTTATCGTTAAAACAACATCCAAAAATAGCCTTAATGACAGGACAGCACACCTCAGGGGGCAGGTAACTTTGGAAGATGGTTGCTAACAAAATAACACCAGGGAGGTATATGGTAAATTGAAAAATTAAATGTCACATTATGTAACCACCATAATTTCAGTGGTGTTTCATGCATCAGGGTGTCTAGTTTGCTCTTTAAAACTAGAAACAAAGCTGAGACATAGACAAACCCTGTAAACCTTTAAACTGAGAGACAGTTGCTATAATTATGTACCGTAATGCTCACTCACATTTTTTCTGTTCCATGACCTGTTACATTATCATTAGATGATTCTTGTGTTATGGTCTAATTTTTCTGAAGTACATACTGGGGGTGAGATTAAGAGGGCTCAAAAACAATACGAAATAGATAAATGACTGGAAATTTCTAGTAATGAATGAATACCTATTTTGCAGTTACAATGAATGTAGCTTTCACGATCAAGGTTAGAATTTGTGATTTGTATTAGATTTTCTTTTGATTTAATTTTGGAACTGGAATTCGTTTTTGTTAGATTCAGGAATCAAATGATCCAAAGATTTATTTATCATATACACATTCGTACAGGTGTGGCAACCCTGGAGACCGTGCAAGAAATAAGTACTATAAAAATACAAAATGAGAGTCGTGCAGTCATAGTGCTAAAATGCAGTGAAAATGCAAGAAAATAAGTGTTTGTCCAGAAGCTGAGAACATAAGATGAAATAAAACAAAGGCTAAGTATACATTTGAGTATAGTATGTACAGGATGGTCACAGTTCAATGTGTAACAAAGTAAAAGAGTAGAGTAGAGGTTGACAGATAGTAGTGTCTTTGATTATCCTGCATGTTCTAGTCATGCTCTGCCTGGTTTAAATGTCCTGAAGCGTGGGCAAGAGTGACATTGTGGTCCACTCAGCAGACTGCACCACTCTCTGCAAGGCCTTATGGTCATAAGAGCTGCAGTTCCCATGCCAGGCAGTGATGCTCCCACTCAGGATGCTATAAATGGTGGCAGTGTAGAAGGTTGTCTGTAGTGCTGAGGAGATCTTGAACTTCCTCAGTTGGCAGAGGTGGTAGAAGCATTGTCTAGCCTTTTACGTGAAGGTTGTGGTGTGAGGAGTCCAAGTCAGGTCATCAGTGATATGTGCACCAAGTAACCTGCAACTGCTCACAGATTCCCTGATAATCATGAGGGGGCTGTATGTCTCTGCTGTTCCCTTCTGAAGCCCATAATCAGCTCTTTGGTCTTGCAGACATTCAGAGTCAGGGTGTTCACTAGGCACCACTTGGATAGCTCCTCCACCTCATCCATGTAGGCCTTCTCATCATTATTTGTAATCCACACTAAGAGAGATGGATTTATCAACCCATGGTTTCTGTTTTGGAAAGACCCGGACCATTACTGGGGGATTACAGTGTTAAAGTGTAATGTTACTGGATGTGGATTCTGGATACTTAAATGGAAAAACTGAAATGAATATAATATTTGAATATTTGGTAACACTTTACGATAAGAGTACAACAATTAACGTTAGATAACGTTAGTTTATGCCGTAATGGTTAATTAACTGTTAGTTAATGATTATTATGGCATTTACTAATGTTAATAATATCTACAATAACCCTTAAATAACATAAAAATTAATACCTTAGCATGAACAGCATTAGTACATGATTCTTAGTTAACATTAGTCAATGGTTAGTTAACTGTTACTTAATGTTTATTACCTGTTACTTAATGTTTATTAACGTTAATTGCTGTACTCTTATTGTAAATGTTACCGAATATTTTTTTTCATAGGTTAGGATTTTTTTGTTGTTCTTTTCTTTGAAGATTAATTTTCAAATAGTCTTTTATTTAATTTTCTTTAACTTCAATAAAAGCAGTAGTCTGCAGTCAGCTTATGAATGCTGTAAAGCACAAATATGTCTATTTTTAGTACTGGATAAAATGCATACTTTGTTTTTCGCAAGAATGCTGTCTATTCTTCTGAGCTTATTTGTTCAGTGTTTTCTGAGGGCTAGCTAACCTGCCACAGCAGGGCTGGGAGACGACACATCAACATAACTACAGCATTCAGACAATCACACCTCCCCAGGAGCCAAGGTAGCGTGCTATACCTCATGCAGCTATCCTGAGTGGGGAATTACATGCTTGGTCGCACCACACATACTGCACACACAAGAGTCTGCAAGTGTGCCTTTGAATCCGCATACACAGTGCACCTACATTGCGTCCTACAGCCCTGTTTGACTCAATGTGTGTGTAAGAAAGCTGCTTAGAACAATAGGTAATTCAATCATAGGCCCATGGATTGAAAAGCCTCCTAGCTTCTTACATGGAAAACAGCAGGTCTACCTACACCACTGTAATCCAATTGCATTATTGTGCAAACAAAAGAGTGTTTGGCTTTGTGCAACTATATACACACTGACACATGCGTAGCCACATACGCACACACACGCTTTTGTGCAATCCCCCACGCAGACACACACTAAAACACACACACAAGCACATTTGCTGGGTGAAGCTGCCCATTTTCTCTGCCTGTGGTGGAAGAAAAGGGGAGATAATCCTACAGGAGAGCAAAAGAAAGGAGGGATATAGAGAGAAAGAAGGGGGTGGAAGTCGAGGGTGAGCAATAGACAGGTTGTTTTGTTGGTATCGTGGTATTTTGAAGCACTTCTTGTGGTTGATGGCAGTATTTCAGGTATCTCAGGTGAAGGCCTATCATCACTGAATAGAAAACAAATAGATCAAGTGAGAGTGAGAGAGCCAGGTGCTTATGTGTGAGTATGTGTGCTCTGATCTGAAAATACACCGGGTCATTGAATCAGGGGGCATACATGTGTTGACTCCCCCGATGGTTAGTTTTATTTTCCTCTCCAATTTCCTTGCCCTTTCCCCACCACTTTCTCTGGTTTATGTGGGTAGTTCTTTTGTGTGTGTACATGTGTGTGTGTGTGTGTGTGTGTGTGTGTGTGTAGCCTTGCTGTGTATTCATGCATGCATTCATCCAGCTGTGCATGTGTGCTTTCGTACAGAACTTGTACAGTACGGTTTGTGTTGTTGGGCTGGAGTTATCATGGGCTGCTCCTCACAGCTCTCTGTGCTTTCCAGTTCAGCTGCTCTCTCCTTTTCTTTGGGTCTGTTTTCTCTCTCATCTGTCACATCTTGGTCAGAGTCAACCTTTATCCACCCAGCTCATCCATAACTCCAGCAGCTAAGGGTACAAAACCTCCACTGCCAAATTATCTGCGTTGGGGAATCGATAGAGCTTTACTTTCAGGGACAAACAGAAAGCTCTTGCCATTCTTTTTTCTCTCTTTTTGTCATTCTGGGTATACTTTCCGCTATCCTCTCCTGTTTTGTTATTATTGTATTATAAAGACTGTTGAAACTTTCTGTCTGTTTCCTTTTCCAGCTTCTGTGTCTGGCTCTCCTCTCTTTCTCGTTCCGTTTTCCCTGCCTTCTGTATTTTCTCTCATTCCATTTGCTTGCATTTTACTGACACACTCTCTAACCTTCTTGTTGACTATACATCTCTTGCCTCATTTTATCTTTCTCTGAATCCATTCACTACATTTTTGTGCTACAGCAACTGTTTCTTTTCATCCTGCAGCCAATTCGATGTGACTGTAAAATGTAGTTATGCACACAGAAAAACAATTTTTATACATCAGTGCTTACCTTGTCTCACCCCTTTTGGAACTGTGCATCGAGTCTCAACTAAACTCAAAGAATGTATGACCTTGGCCAATTCAAACCAGCACCAGTAGCTGCAGTCCTGATTGTGACCCATCATAGTCTCAGATGTGGATCAGACACTTTGTGTGAATAGTTGCACTTAATGCACAAAATATTAAGGACATCTTCCTCAGGGAATTTTCTCACCTTCAAGTCCATTAGCTTGGCCCTCACCAGAGTGAAATTGATATTTTGGTTGATTTTCTGTTTGGTCTGGTGTCGTTTCACACAGTGCAAATTTAAGTGGACCGGAAAATAGAAAATATCAAAAGAGGCTTGTGGGAAGGTTCATTGTTAGAAACAGACTTGCAAAGGTCTTTCATTCATTGGTCAGAAATATATTCTGACCGATTTTGGTGATTTTGGTCACTAAACATTTGCTCTCTAGGTGTTAACTTTGTGTTGATTCATTACAGGCCAATGACCTGTAATGATCTTTAATAATAAAATGCAGGGTGTTCATTTCCTGCTCTTGGGTCAAATCAGGGTTGAATTTTATTTTCACTGCAGTCAAACCACACCAGAGTTTGACTGGAGCCAACTCAACACCAACTCTTGTAAGCAGTCTCTTACCTGTCACTTTGGTTTGCATGTAAGTGCATTTGCTAGCGTATGTACCAAACCAATGAAAGCACCCTAATTTTGAGTTGTAGCTCCTTTTGCAGAATCCACATCTCAGTTGTGTCAAAGCTCAAATTGTGCTCTGAGTTGTCTCTTGCTTTGTGAAAAGATATAGATATATATATTTAACATGTTATGACGTGTTTTGATCTATGATATGATACGATATGATATAATATGATATATGATATATACTTTGTTTTAGACTCAGAAGTCATTGAACTTTAACAAATAGACAAATAACAATACACAGTTGATTCTTGTAAAAGTAAGAATATTAGTAAATAGAAATAGCACCGCGTAGAACTTTTACACATTGTTAAAATTCATCATTACACATGGCACAAACACACACACACTCACACTCACACTGCAGAGAGAGAGAATGAAAGAGAGAGAGAGAGAGAGAGAGAGAGAGAGAGAGAGAGAGAGAGAATGATGTGTAGGTTACACATTGTAACATTAAATCAAACAGAAGAGTAACAGTAAGACCATGAACCATAACCAACCAGGCTAAAGCAACTTAAGAATTTGAAGTCAGCATTGTCAGCCCAGACTGGTTGTGTCTTTGGGAACTCTGCACTGTGCAGAAAGATTGACATCTCCTTTGCTGCTCCATTTACACTTGGAAATGCACGCAACGGTGTAGACAGTCGCTTCAGTCTCTTGTCATTGTCACACAAGTGCAATGTTGACGTGATGCTTGCGGTCTGGATAGGCATAACCTTCCAATTATCGAATGAGTTATTATTATACGGCACAGTTGGCAACCTGAGATTTGGATGATATGAATTTTATGGCAATAATTGAAAAATTGTTTTATGATACAAAATGTCCAGATTTAGTAGTGGGTAGCCTTGTCCTAGTCGAGCACAGAACACCCACCATTGCCTATGGTGTGGGAAACACTAGTGTGCGTGCATGCATACATGGAGGTGTGTGTGTGTGTGTGTTGATGTGGACGTGTCACAAAATCACACTGCCACAAAAATTCACCAACAGCACGAATTTACACCAAAAGAAAAAAACACAAATACATGCACACACACATACTTGTTCAAGTGTGGATGCTCAGGGGCCCATGGCCAGCTAGGATGGGGGCTGTAATTACGCTGGAGCTCTGTCGAAGCAGAGTGGCTCAGAGATGGGATCAGGTCTCAGCCCTTATCTAGCCTGGCTGCTCCTTCAACCAAGACACACCATTGTTCCAGGGAGAAAGACACTGTGTCTGTGTATATGTGTGTGTGCGTGTATGATGTGATTTGATATCAAGATAATGAAAGAGCTAAAATCCAGAGAAAAGACTTGTGATACACACTGGTAGAGCCTAAGATAAAGGAAATTGAGTTAGAGTGAGTGTGTGCAAACGACTGAGGGAGACACAAGGATATACTGTCCCTTTTCAAAAAGGATTGCGCAAGTAATTTTGCCTAAGCACAATGTCTTGCTTTTGTGCAAACAGATCTCATTTCACATAGCTTGTTTGCTCAACCAAATCCAGCTTAAAGCAGTGAATGAACACCCTGCTTCTCAGTGTGAATACACAGAGTAGAAAGCTACTGTAGCTGCTTGCCTGTTTTATACTATATTCACTTGATGTTTCAAAGTGCAGTGTAAGTCAGGCCTATCTGTTCTCAAGAAAACATTACTTACCAGTTTAGAAGTGCAGTGTGTGTGTGTGTGTGTGTGTGCGCGCGCATTGTGTTGAGAGTGAGGAGGCTTTTGCTTGTCCCTGTGGAGTGTGCACTGGTCCACTGGCAATGCCTGGGGCCAGAGGTTGAGCCAAGGTGATGTCTGAACTATAATGAGGTGTCAGCCTGGCAGAGTCCTGGGTAGCAGAGTCACTGGTACACACACATACACTTACACACATACACACACACACACACACACACACACACACACACACACACACACACACACACACATTATTCCTCCTGGTGCCTCCATTTCACCTTTATAATATCCATGGTTGTGCCCGAGACGACTCGAAGTTGGGGGGCCGGGACAGAAGAGTGTTCATGTTCAATTCTGAGAGAAGTTTGCAAACCCTGCATATTTGAGACATCCTGCACTCTCTGGCTCATCCATAATGAAGACCTGCTCTGTGAGAAGTTTGAGTTAAGAGCTTGGATGGCCCACTGAATCATTTAATGGCCAGTCAGGAGCAGTGACATGGCTAACTGAAGGACACTGAGACAACAGGGTAGCGGGGCTGTCATGGATGAACAGTGCAGCAGCTGCAATGTAGTGTGAACTGTAATATGCACCGATGTGCTGTCGCTATAAAGCTGTGAAACCAATTCTCTTTGTAGGAGGGTGTCCTGCTGTTTCTTCAGTGTCTCAAGCGCCGTAGTAAGTGATTCCTACATTTCATAAGGAATTAATTCATCTCATTGTGGGGGAAAGTGTGTGTATGTGTGTCTGCGTCTAATTGCACTATGATTGAGCTAAGAAAAAAAAACTACTGCGGCAAAGTTTTCAAGTCTTGGAAGCACCTTATGCCTTCAAACTTAGCTCTGTTATCTGCATATTTTAGTCAGGCCACAATCCCAACAGCGTAAGACTGTGCTCTGATATCTGTAAAAATGTTCTGCTTGGCAGTTTGTCAAGTTTTACACAGAGTTGATGTTATCTACGAGTTTCCACTACAGCGAGGTGCACCAAAGTTATTCCCCCACCTTCCTCCCCCCTGGATCAGGTTTTTGATGAGTCGGCCCTGGTGAGGTGCTGTGCAATCAAATGCACCACTGCGTAACCCAGCATGAAATGTCCTAGGAGAGAGTGAGGGAAGGTGGGAGAGGCAGGAAAAGAGAGGAGGAGGCAGTGCGTGGATCGATCAGGCCGTGGCGCTTGGAGAGGCCCGAGTGGCCAGCCATGAAATGGCTACCGTCCCCTAGAGTAGCTGCCACCATTATCCACAGTCCTCCCTCTGCTCGGGGTTTGGAAATGCAACATACACATAACCAGATAAATGTGATTTGCCTCTTGATGATGGAAGATATGCATTTGTGCAGATGAGAAAAAAATCAATTTACTTACAAATCATGATTTTTTTTTTGTATATCCATGCTGACACAGAATCAGCTAAATTTTAAAAAATAAATAAATAAATACACTTTCAATTCAATTGCAGTTCATGTCAGTGCAATTACAATACATTAGTTGCATCAAAATATACAGAAAATATGATCATAGAGTATATGAGGTCCATATTGTTTTATTTTTAGTTTTTATTTTATCTTTATTTTACTTATTTAATCCGGTTAACTATCTATTTTTTACCATTTTATTTCTCATATGTATGCATTATTACAGTAATGCATACATTAAAATTAAAAAGTCCTTAAGATCCAAAAAACGAAAATTACAATACTTACGAGATAGATTGTGGCTACAGTGGAATGATCTAAGTATGGATCTAAGTAATTACAGAATAGGTGTCAAATCGGCATTCATGTATTGTGAATTGTGTTGTTTTGTACTTTGTTGAGGGGTTCATGCCAGTCATGTCATAATCCTAGAGAACCTGTTCCTGGAACACCTACCTGGACTGTCAGCGTTACACTTTACACATGCTCACTGGTTTATGTATTAGAGGATGTTGCCACACTGATAGTTATCACCTGAGTAATGTGTATGTTTCCACGGCCCTTACAGGTACCGAGGGTTGATTTAAAAAACATGGAATAACACATGGACCTTTAAAGAACAGCCAAATCCCAGCCCCAGTCAGTGGTAAAGGCAGAAACTGGCATTTGACATAACACCAATGCTGCACCTAATCTACGTGTGTGTAAGGCTTTTGTCTCCATTGTAAGTCTATGTAAATTTTCTGATAGGTCTTGATCTGATCTTATGTAAGTACTTGTGCCCTAGGATTATGACGTGAATTCCAGTGGTCTCCAATCAGTGTCACTTTCAGGTGGTGTCTATGTATGTAAGAACCTGTGTTGATGCATCTCTCATAGATACACAGGCCATTTGGCTAAACATTGCAGAGTTAATCTCTTATTACGGTTTTAGAGTCTTTTGACAGTGGAGATGCCATGGCCAGCAACCAAAATAAAGTAAAAGAAATGAGTTTTAGAATTGTTTAACTCACAGCCAAATAATATGTGGCTTGATGGAAAAATACCAGCAGGACGTGTATGCACCCCGCTGGCATGTCACCATTTCTTTCACACAGTATTTCCAGCACATTCTGGAGCACATTGCTATTTTTGATCTCTGCTGCTGCACAGTCATCCCATATATCGACACATATTCATAGTGGCCTTGCACATTGACAAGAGCAGTTTTTACAAACCTTAACACCCCCCAAAGTCTTTTTCCCCCTGGTGAAGCCTTCCTCTAATCCCTGCTCTCTCTCCACCTCCTGTTTTACTAGAAAACACAAACTTCCAATGGTACATGCAGAGCTCTACTACAGCTTAGCATCACTTTGGGACGCCCTTGGCAGGAGGGTAATACCCCATGGGTAGATAATCTTCCACTGGTACGCACACTCTGCCATGAATAAGTCATCTCTCACCAGGACATAACCCTCAAGTTCAAATGATTGAGATTTTGCTTGCGTGCTGTAGCACAGTGACAACCACCTTGTAGCAATTCTGATGCATATTATAGGAGCAAGGACTAATGGAATGAAGGAGGGGCAGTGAAGCAAAGGCACTGGTGGTAAACGTATGTTTTAATGCCCCCCACAACCTCCACCCACACCTCACCACCCTCACCCACCCACTCATGCACTCGCTATCAATAATCTCCCCCCGGCGGAGGTATTAGACAATATTCACCCTGATGGGAACATTTGCGTTCCCCTTCTGTTCACCATTCTTTTAAATGCAGTCATTTTCTCTCTCTCTCTCTCTCTCTCTCTCTCTCTCTCTCTCTCTCTCTCTCTCTCATGCTTTTCTCTTTCTGTCTAAGGTCATTGCAATGAACATTTCATTTTTCAATCAATTTAGATGATTTATTGTTAAGGGCTCTCGGGGGCAAAGTAAGGGGTGGAGGATGAGGGATTTTGCCCTTTATTCTCATGTGTTTTGTAAATGTATTTATTCTGGGAGCTGTCAGTGTCTTTAGGACCATCAG
Source organism: Myripristis murdjan (assembly GCF_902150065.1). Lineage (NCBI taxonomy): Eukaryota > Metazoa > Chordata > Actinopteri > Holocentriformes > Holocentridae > Myripristis > Myripristis murdjan. The sequence goes on from NC_044002.1 coordinate 9,742,378, forward strand.
CTCATAGTTATTCATGTCATTGTGTTGTGGAAATTACAACCCCGCTGAATGCCCGAGCGATTCACCACCACGCTTTTCATTAAAATAAACCCAGAGGAAGTCACAGAGAGAGAGAGAGAGAGAGAGAGAGAGAGAGAGAGAGAGGGTGGGTTGGGGAGAATCCAGTGAAATAGTCTTTCCATCAGCAGGAGTTCTCATAAATATTGTAATTGTGTGGTTATAGAAAAGGAGCGAAGGAGCGGTGGTGAGCTAGTGTGCTGTGATTGACTGTGAGTGAATGCTGTCTCCTCTTTTGAAGGAACTGAACATGAACACTGGTGACAAAAAGAGATGGGGGAAAAAATGACGGCCTTTGTGAATAGGACATGGAAGTCATCTGATTTCTGCAGGGGAAGGGGAAAAAAGAATGACATCTTTCTTTCTTTCTTTTCCCATGTTTGACTCTCTGTGCCATCTCTTGTCGGTCTCTGCTGAGTTGTTACATTTTTTTTTCTTTCCTCAAACTTAACAATATGAACCGTGTGACCCTCATGAGACAGTCGCACACTAGACAGAATGTAGTAATGCAGCAAACCAAAAGCAAATTAATCAGACCTAGCCAGCTGGGCATCCAGGGAGAAGCAGAGAGCCTAGCTTCTCTTCCCCGTTCATTTCAACTCCTAATGGGGCTTAAGTCTGTGCAGAGAGCCCCACCAGTGTCTGAAAGCCCCAGGCATGAGCAATTGCCTGAATGAAGCACCAATCACCAAGTTTCTCTCCTTCCCTGCAGGGGTCTGATTTGACACCAGTCTGGCATGTAATTGGCCCTTTCAAGGCCAAAGGCCTGTTGAGTTCTAGACAGAAAATATGGGAGGGAGAAAAGTCTTTACTTTTAACTTTTTAAGAACAACATACGCTGATACTCCCCGCCACTTTGTCAAGAAGGTGTTTTGGATCGGCTTCTTTTCTTGGTAAGTATCCGGGAATTCAAGAGGTTGAACATCTGCTTTGGGAGGAACAGCGTCCTCAGTGTAATTCCGTAATATGCTTTTGGATTAGCGAGAGTACTACTTGTGTCCATTTATCAAGCTGCAAGGCCCAGCATTCATAGACTGATATTATAGTCCTTGCAGTCATGTATGATATCTCTAATAAAAGCATTAGAAATCATTACGATTGTATATATGAGGTTTGTTTTGAGGTTTGTGGTCAGCTTTAGGTAATTTTTATTCGTGGTATGTAACAGAGAGTCTGTGGCTGCCAACAACAACAAGAACAACAAGACTTAAAAAATAGTTAGAATCACTGTGTTAAATCACTGTGTTCTCTAATAAACAGGATTACAGTGAAATCAGAGCACCCAGAGGGTAAGAAAGGGCACAACAAAAGAAAAGTGAGGACAAATACATGTCAGTGTGGGGGGTCTTAGAAGCCTGGGCTGAAATGAACTGCAAATTGCTTGGGAAATTTCTCATACAAAATTGATCACATTTCTTATCTCCAGCTAAAGCTGAATCTGATTTCCCTATTCTCTTTGATCATGTTTTCAGCCATAGTTACGTCCCACCATTCTTAAATTATTCTCTGATATCATGACAGGAACCGATTAAGAACTCAAATGCATTGCTTTCAAAATCTCATTATTTCAACCAAGTTACTTCATCTAATAAAACATGAAACAGCCTACAAACGGTGAACTTTTATCCTGTAAGAGCGATGTGACACATTGATGTATAGGATTTTAGCTGGATTAGCATCAAATGAGTGTAATGCTCTAAATATTACATGAGGTAGATGGTTCATGCATATGTTAGAACCAACCACACATGGGCTTGGCACCACATGAAATCACATTCAGCTTGTTGTGGCACACACTTATTAATTCAAATACCTGTGTAAACATCACAGAGCACTCAAGGCCCAACATTCTTTTGCTTATTCCTCTGATGTACAGATTTGGATCTGTAATGATGCAGTCCGGGCATATGCTTGTCCAAAGACGCGATGTATGCATTCATCCCTGTGCACTAAGGTACGCTCACAAGCACATAGGTCTGTGTATAAAAGAAAAACATGAATGGACGCATACACACTCCCACACATGCACACAGGCAAATGGAAAGCTTTTTGATGTTTACATGCTCTCCCTTGAATCTTGGGTTACATTTTTCTTAATTATCTTTAATATTCATAGCTGAGGGCTAGGAGAAAGCTCCCATGTCTGTGCTCAGTGTCTGCACCCTGCATGCTGCATGACAATTAGTGTCTTACATAACTGGAAGCCGCATACACACACATGCATACACACATACACAAACTACAGACTCAAATACTTAATGTCTTCCTCTATTCTGTGGGGACACTTCAACTAAATTACTCCATACCCTTGCTCCTCAGAAGTCTATATTCCATTCCTTTAATCTTTCTCTGAGCGAACATGTGAATGTGTGTGTGTGTGTGTGTGTGTTTGTGTGTGTGTGTTTGTCCTATCATCATCTAAGTGTAAATAACAATGATGACCCAGCATTACTATCTATTTATCT